>NW_024097784.1:0-7500 GCF_016545835.1 Crotalus tigris | reverse complement strand
CCTATGAGATAACAAATATTTAAATACTACAACTATTATCTCCTTGGTGCTCTTTCTCTCTAGTATAGGACATTATCATTTTGAATTTGTGGCCATTCTGTTCTGTAATTCTGTAAATCAGAGTTGTACAACTAGAATTGTGAAACAGCTTTAAGCAAATCATCTTAAAAATTATGAACGTTTAAGATGAGACTATTTCAGAAGGAATTATACTGTATAAATATAAACTAGGCATGAATTGTTAGGAATGCTGTATCTGATATTTCAGATTCTGTATTCAGCAAGGGAATATTGGGATAAACTATTCCCAAAGTCCTTTCAGCATTCCAGGATATTGAGTGATGCTTAATGAGACTTTTCAAGGAGTGATTTGGATTTTGTTTCATGCTTAAGAAGAGATGTATTCTGTACCAAAGCAAAAAGGAATGTTATGTTGCAAAACTTCTCTTGTTCTGTGCATTTACTCGCAGTTATTTTCTTATGCGAGAAAGAAGTGAAACATGAACCTCACTCTTTACATCAATGCAGTTAGTACAACTTGTTAGCTTCTGCTTGATTGGAGCTACATTATCTTCTTGGCATGCTATTTAATATTCTTCAAGTAGCAAATCATGTTTAGGCCTAGAAGATTTGATGTATAATGGAAGGGTAAGAATTTCACTGATGTCCAAAGATGTTTTTTTCAAAAGGCAACTGGACTTTCTTCTGTTTTTTTTTCCTTTGAAAACATTTTACTTCTCATTCAAGAAGCTTCTTCAGTTCTAACTGTCTGAAGGGAAAAGGAAGGATGTATATTCTTTGCAGTCATTAATACTCTGAATCAGAATGCAAACAGTGTGGAATCTTCTTCCTTCGTTCCTAAGAAGATCCACACTCATTTGCACTCTGATTCAGGTGACTCTGAGGATACAGATAAATCCCTAAGTGGCCTCAACAACCCTCAGAGAGCTAACAACCAACCCTCAGAGTGCTGACGACTAGATGACTGCAAAGTATATAAGTCCTTCCATTCCCCTCCAGTCAGTTAGAACTGAAGAAATTTATTGGATGAGAAGCGGAATGTTTTCAAATAAAAAAAGAGCTGCCTTTTGGAAAAGAAGTTCCTTTGTGGCAACCATGACCTAGATCAGTGGTTCTCAACCTGTGGGTTGGGAACCCATTTGGGGTCGAACGACCATTTCACGGGGGTCGCCAAACGACGCAGTCTGCCATTTTTTCCCCCTTTTCCTTAGCTGTGCTACTCCCTTTTATTCTATTGGCTTTTGAAAGCCAATAGAATAGACTCTCTTGAATAGGAGTCTAATTCTATTGGCTTTCAAAAGCCAATAGGAATTGTCCAGGCTGTCTCTGCCCTGCTGAGCCTGCCAAAAGTCCCATTCTGCAAATGGTGCTGCACCAGTTGAGTAGTCCTCGACTTACGACCGGTTGAGTAGTCCTTGACTTACGACCGGTTGGGGGTCGTGGCATTAAAAAGGTTGAGAACCACTGACCTAAATGACTGAGAATCACCATAGACAATTTTACTGATGTTTTATTATTCCAATTTGTACCACTTCTAGCTGAGGGTATGGGATAGAAATTCTTTGGTTTCACAAGTTGTCCATGCTTACATGTAAAACAATTGGTAATATAGAGGTATACAAATCCTGTTGTACATCAGACTTTGAAGTTTCCCCATGGCTGCCTTGATAGTGGTGTCCATGGAATGAGGAATCAAAATTATGAAAGCAGCCCACTGCTTGTGTACATGGTTCATAATGCTGCCTTGCCTACTTTTTTTAGTATATGACTTTTCTCAATATATCATTTTTAATCTTGTCTTTTTTAGATTCTGTCTGTTTTATTGACATCATCTTTGTTCTGGATAGTTCTGAAAGTGCAAAGGGTATATTATTTGATAAGCAGAAAGAGTTTGCTATCCTCTTAAGCGATAAAGTCTTCCTCATGAAGCCCACCCGTACCCACAGGTATGATATCAGACTGGCCATCCTGCAGTTCAGTAGTTCTGTCAGAATTGACTGTCCTTTTTTAGCATGGAAAAACTTGCAGATTTTTAAGCAAAAAGTCAATGAAATGAGCTACATTGGGCATGGCACTTATTCCTACTATGCTATTTCTAATGCAACTCAACTGCTCAGAGCAGAAGGTCGTAAAACAAGCATCAAAGTGGTTTTGCTAATGACAGATGGTATTGATCATCCCAAAAATCCCAACGTTCAAGACATATCAGAAAAGGCCAGAGCTCTTGGAATATCTTTCATTACCATTGGTTTGTCCAACGATGTCAATAAAACGAAGCTGCATTTGATATCTGGTGATTCTCCAGGGAAGTCTGTTTTCATTTTGAATGAGCCCAGCCTTTCAGATAAAATAAGGAACCAGTTGGTAAGTTATATTTTTAAAATTTAATTCATTTTAATTATTGTTGAAGTTGCAAGGCCTCAAAATAGGGAGTGCATGATTTTAGGATTGGGCAAATAAACTTATACTATGGCATTTGCGAACATGATATAGATGTGCTGGACAAGGAATCCTAAAATAACTGGAATTGTAACTCATATGGAAGACAAAATTAAGAGAAAAATGATGCAAACTATTGCAGTTATACATTACTCTCAGTTTTAAAAAATGTAAAATATAAGGATGGACTATTTTCTGAAATAGTCCTAAGCAATACCTTCTCAATCTTGCATTTAAGCTTTTTACTGGTGAGAGTTATTATTTACTATTTTATAACTTTTGCATATGCAATTATTGTACCATTCTAATTTAGTTTTTAATTGTTTAAATTATTTAGTTTAAATGGTTTAACTTTAAGAATTCAATTAATTAACTAATCATAATAAAATACCATTATTTAATTGTTTTATTATAAACTTTCTAACTTACTCTTGTTTGTTAGCCACTTTGAGTATTATTTTTCTTTCTTAGAAAGGCAGAATAACAATCCAACTCATATCTATTGTCTTTCTTATTCTAACCTGACCACCAATCATTATTGAAATGCTTGTTCGCTTGTTTATTCTAACCTGACCACCAATCATTATTGAAATGCTAGTTCGCTGCCCCTCATTCCCAGCCGTCTCCTGCCCCCCTCTCTGCTCCCCACCCAGCATTGCAATGTCACAACTTTCAGACATTCTAGTAACTTGATGATGACACCTTACCAATGTCTACTTGTTGGGGGACATGAAAAACTTCCAGTCTATACTTCTTTAAAAGTTGTCCTACCTCAGATTTTGATACATTTCAAGATCAAGGGAATGTCAGAGTAGGAAGAAAATATGCTTCAGCAGAATGAAAAAGAAGGCAGTCTCAGAGTATGGGCAGAATGGAAGACCAACATTATAGTTATATTTTATGACATCCATGCTTTAAACTGCCAGTAGAAAAATATCCCAAATATTGAGTATTGTAAGCAGTGTTGTGGGTAGTATTTTTCTTTGATTCAGCTTTGCACACACTTTCAGGCCCATCATCAAAGACATATACAAACTATAGGTTTTTCAGTAGCTAACTAGATCCTTTGTTTTGGTCTCTCTGGGTATCCTCAGTTTTGGAGGGTTCCCTCCCCTTTGAATCTTCCTTCTTGTTGGCAGAGATTCAATCATTTTGTCTACTTGGCCATCTTGTTTGCAACTCCCTTTTCCTTTTTGTTTCCTTTTTTGTTTGAGATGCTGCTCCAGATGCATTTACTCTTGGCATTTTTTTTTATCCTATTGACTACTAGTTGACATTAAAAATAAAGCTAGAAAGCCGGGAGCTCCCTCTCCTTCTTTCATTGTTTCTGTGTTGCTCTGCTCTGCTCTGCCTACTGAAATAGCTTTCCTCTTCAGTCTGCTTCCTATTGGAAGCCTAGAATATCACTTTCCTTTTTTTTCCTGACCTCAAAAACAAAAAGTTGAATGATGCGGCTTTTCTACTATTGTATGTAACTTTTCCTAATAAACCTTGTTTGTCCTTTGAAGCGGTGAAAATCTGCTTCTACTTTAATAGGCTAGATTTACACAGTACATTTTGATAAGTATGAATCCAGTGGATGAAATGGAAGATCCCAAAAGGATGCTCAATACAATAATTCCTCAACTTTGCAACTCTATTTCATAAATTTTCCTGAAAAAGATATAAGAAAGCTTGGGAGTCAGTCAGAACATAGTGATATCTCAGTGTATCTGAAACAAAGCCCGTATGCTTCCAGTCCATTCCTGAATTGGAGATTATGTGGAAACCTCAGGTATGCAGCCTTCAGTTCAGAGAAAAATAGGTTAAAATACTCAGCTGCAGATTGGCCATTTGTAGAGTTAAACAGACAGGCCGTTTCTAGCTGAATAGGTAAGTTTTTAATCTTCAATTACACAAGGGAAACATTTCAGAAAGGATCCTGCCTAGTTTGTCGGAGAGTAAAAGGAAAGAAAAGAAGAAATTATTTTAGCCTAGCAAGGTTCTGTTAATGTAACCTTACAATAAATAGAGAGCTAGTACCCCTGGTTGTGCTTCCTATTTGGCTACTTTGCAGGGCTAACACATTTTGACAAATGTGGATGCCCTTAATAGTAATAATACTATCGTGAATGTGGAATAAAATATTTTGATTGTGAATTCCATTCCAGTTCAATGATTCCAAGTTATCAAGTATGGTCTAAACCAGGGCGATACAACATATGGTCCATTTAACAGGCTTATGCAGCCCATTGGCATTTTCTGAGAAATAGTTCACCACCACCAAATGTCACCACTGTTAGAAAGAATATTCTGCCACTTAGACTTTGTCAAGCCATCCAATGTCTTCACGGGCAGTGCTAGCTCCAACACTCCTAGCTGCCAAACAGGTATTCCTTTTTGGTTTGCAAATATATTTAAGGCAGCAATCTGGCACTTGCCCCTCTAATATGAATTTATAATAAAGTAGAGCTAGTTCTTCTGGGTGTGCTTCTTGCCTGACTGACAGCATCTGATAATGATGTTTTCACTTTCTACAACATGTTTTAAAAAGCTAAAGAGACACTGAATATTGTCATAAATCACAAATTAGGATTTTTTAACCAAGTTTTATTGAATAAATCTTTATTAGATGATTTAGTCATAACTACGGACAAATCACGTTATGACTTAATGCAACATATGAAGTCACTGATTCACACACTACCCAATCATTTTTTAGTCTAAGATGAAAATTTGTGAAAATTTAGTCTGTTTGTTCAGGAGTAAATATGTTTTCAGCAAATACACATTAATATATCCTTTCAATTTTCTTGAAATTTTCCAAAAGCTGATTCTTTGGTAGAAACATACCAACATGTGCTGAGTTCAGTTTTAATGCAGTCTGGATTTACATAATAATCTAAGCTAAATTAAGGTAGCCAAGTAGTGGCTCAACAGGCAGCAAATCCATCCATTATCTGAGAAATTCTGTGAACCAGGGTATAATCAGCATAAGCACAATATAATGTATTATTTGGAAAGTTAGGAAATGTAGCAATTATGTTTTTAAAACCCAGATTTAGAGATTAGTATATTGTTGAACCCAGCCACTGAGTTACATTAATATTTAACAAAGGACTTAGAGTAACATTCTAAGCCACAATGTGGTTTACTTAGCACTGAATTAGCATCTTATGAAACCCAGTCATGATGTCTTATTTAATAAATTAAACAATGGTATAAATGGTTATTTGTAAATCTAATAAAATTAGAAATTATAAAATTAAATATAACAGCAGTGTACTTGCTACATGGAATAAAAAAGCAAAGAGAGAGAGAGAGAGCAATTTTGTATGGCAGATTCTTTAGAATATCTTACATAAACATAATACAAAAAATAAACAGGATATGATTAGATCAGAAAGGAGCACTAGACATAATATAAAATCAAAGTTCATAATAGCATTACTCAGGAGAATATTAGAAGCTGCTCAATCTGCTAGCAAGACTTAAAAAGCAAGAACTGTAATGAAAAATAACAAAATGAGATCAGTTGATGTACTTGTCCTTGAATATCTAGAAACATCAAAGACTGGGAAAAAAATAAAAGATATTTTTTAACCAGGTGCAGCCTTTCCCAGCAATTCAGCTCTGTGAGGGAGGATTGCTATTGCTATTTTTAAAAATATTTTAGTTTTCAATGCTTAAGTTTTTTTTCCAGAATCAGGACCTGAAAAGATCAGCACATATGACTTAACTTATTTTAGTCTGTTTGCATGTATATCCCCTTATTATCCAGATTAAATTGTTTCCTGCATCATTAAAAGTTTCTGATATAGATCTGTTGAGAAACTGATATCTATTCAAGCAATAGATATATGAGTAAGTAACAATTTACATTACATTACATATAGTACATATATACATTATTTATTTATTTCTCAACAGATTGCTTATTTCTCTTTAAAAAAAAAAGTGACAGGAACTGTTCCTCACTATTCCCAATCAATTAGACAGCAGAAAAGTGGGAAGAATTTGAATCCCAGGGATCCTTAGATAAAACTTACAGGGTGTTTTATTTTGAACTCTTAAATCCTATTAGAAAAATAAAAACTAAATTAGAAAATAAATAGTAAATCCAAAGTAAACAAAAAAAATTAAAATTACATGAAATCAATTATATAGTAACTATACAATCACATCATTCCATTAAACAAATATTCATGAGATTTTGTTGGTAAGATTGAGATCTTTTTAAGTGAATAAAATAAATAAATTTGTGCCACTGTTTACTACAGTTACCTGCCTATTACTTTGTGTTATTTGCATTTCTTGCTATAGTGAACTTTTCTTCATACATTCCAAATACTGTATGATAATATGAGCCCAGTGTAAAACTTGTAGATGTTTTCCAAGTTTTTGTTTGTTTGTTATGTTGCCATGAAAAGAAATGTCAACTAGGTCTTTGAAGTTAATACGGCACCAGTGTCATTATAATTGGTGAAAGAGCCACTTTTGCATTAAATATCATTTGTTAAATGATAATTTTTCCTGAAGAGACTAGCATTCAGACAGAATAATGGAGTAACAGAATAACAGAAGGGACCTTGGAGGTCTTCTAGTTCAGGGCTTTTCAACCTTTTCATCGATTGTACCACTTTTAGGATATGGCAATATTCGAGTACCACCTAGCAAGGTGTCAAAAACTTGATGACCAAAAGAAAACCCCTGTTCAAAGTTGCAATTGCACTGAAATGACTTATGACTTATTTTTCACACTTATGATCATTGCAGCATGCCCAGGGTCATGTGATTTATATTTGGATGCTTGACAACTCATTCATATTTATGATGGTCACAGTGTCCCAGGGAATCCCATGTGATCCCCTTTTGCAACCTTTTGACAAGCAAAATCAATCGCAGGGCTGCTGGTGGCCAAGTGCTAAGGCGGGACTTCCCTCCCTCCCTCCTTCCCTGCCTCCCTCTTTCTCATTCCCATCTCCTTCTGAAGGAAGAATTTGAACCCACCCATATTTTCTCTCTTCCATATATTCATCAAACAAGGAAAAGTCTCCAGAG